>NC_064810.1:38032376-38078371 GCF_023721935.1 Panthera uncia
TAAAAAAAAAAAAAAAAAAAAAAAAAAAAAAAAAATAAGTTCCTTTTGCTACTGCCCCCCCCCAACCATATCAACCCTTTGCTTTCCTTTCTCCAAACTTTCTCCCTTTGAAGTTTACAGCTTGAAATGCACTATTATTATCTTGTCGCTTATCTTTCCTTTCCTGCAGCTCCTTTCTATTACCTTTTTGTTAGATATATAGGGGAAGTTGTATTTGTAGCTGACCTCTGAGTGGTTTTTGGCTTCAGGGATATACTTTTGTTTTTTTTAGCTTGGTGATCTGGGATGAGGGCTTGAAATGTTGGTAAGTGAATATTGATCAACTTCGGGTTGGTAGTAATTTTTGTCAGACTCACTTTTAATGTATATGCAAGTATATATGCATTCTACTCCAGCCTCTTGGAACTGAGAATGATGTCTCCATTCTTCAGGTTAGAATTAAGTACAAAATCAATGCACAGAAACCTTAAACTGGTATTTTCAAATTATAGCTGAGCATTTTCCTCAAAAATTATACTGTGCCTGTCCTCTCTACTATCTTCTCTCACCTTAAATTGCATCTTTTCGCTGGTCATCATGTACCTCTAGCATGTTGTCCCCTGCACAGTCAGAACAGAGAAGAGTCTAGATGTGTGTAAAGCCACAGTGTGCAGGTGGGCCTATTCAACCTGCCCTGTCAGTCTAGACCCTAGAGATTATCATCATAACATGGACATTTCAAAATTAACCTTGTGGCTAACTGTATTTCCAGATTTACCCATTCTATAACTTCCACAGCCAATTTAAGTTAAATGTAAGACTTTATTTGTAATATTACCTTTAAATTTAATCTTGTTATTTTGGACTAAACAGTCCAGCTTGTTGAGATAATTTCAGCCATTCCCATAACCTTAGGGCAAGAATCCCTCCGTCACCAATAGGGCCAATAGAAAGTATTTAAAACAGTAAGGCCGATCTTGAAGAATACAGGCATTAGCCTAAACAGAAAACTAAGAAGGCTTTCTGAGTTGGTGGGGGCAGGGGAGATGGAGGTAGTTATAACCATGGTGTTTTGAGGCCCAAGGTGAAGGCTGTCCTGGCTAGAAGGGAAGATACTTGAAGAGTATATACATTTAAATAGAGATGATGGGTCATGAGAATCTTTCAAAGGAACTTGATTCATTATGGTTTAACTTAATGAGCTTCTAAAGCAGGTGCCAGACTAAAGTATTTGAGAGAGATTAGAATTATGGACACCAGAAAGTCATAAAATTTCAGGGTTCGTAGAAATTCTAGCTCTGTAGTCTTTGCAGTGTTAGGGTGTCCTCTCCCATATCCTGCCATTTAATAAGTATAAGCTTAAGCTTAAATATATATGTGCCTGCTTCCCATGCCATCTTTAGGTAACTCTGACTTGTAGAAACTTTGGTATTAAATTATATGCTTGTACATATTAGTCCTATTATAACTACTGAGATAAAAAAAAGTTTAATTACCTTCTCATGGGACAATTTTTTAAAGAAACTTTTTGTACTCCAACTAGCTTCCAGAAGAAGCTAACTGAATTGCCTACCATTCTTTGTGCAGTGAGCTGTAAAGTAGAATTAAAAATCCCAGTTTTTTTCAATTAGGAGTCTTTCCATTACACTGTGGTAATCATTGACACAGGGAAGTTTAAACATGTATCTATGGATTACTTTATCTTTTTTAATTGAAAAAAAGACAAAATTTTATGGTGGGAAGCTTAAAATGACTATACATATTTTTATTTTATATATGTGCATTCAAATTATTTCCTTGTCTATAAGGATCACTGGATTTTAACATCCTAGATGTTTATAAAATTAATTACCACTTGTTTATTCAGTGTAATTGGTTATAGTTTCTATTGTTTTGTTTTGAAATAATTATAGAAAGTCCTTTGAAAAGATGGGTATTCATCTACAAAGGGAATTTACCAATAATAATGACTCTCAATTTCCTGTGCATTAGTCAAATTCCCACATGGAAAATATGCATTCAAAGGCTTTCGAATATTTTAGATCCCCAAATTATAAAAACTGATACTTTATAGTTGTTTTTTTATTTAGTGTCCAGCATAATTATATAAAAAAATTACAGGTGAAACTTACTAGTGGTAGTTTTCTCATGTGAGAAGAGCCAATGGCTCTACGTTTTGTAATATATTTTGTGTTAGTGTTACTTTGGTGTTGAGAAACATAGACATTGCCATGACTGGTGTACCCCTGGCATATGAAAACAGATTAGTTTTCATTTGAAAGATTATTTTACAGGTATATTTTGGTATGTAGTCAAGTGTAATTCATCTGTTTTCTTTCTGTGGAAACTGGAATCATAAAGTTGAATATCAGTCACATTAAGGTATGTATTAGTTATTCAGGTGATCTTACTTTTTTAACATGGGAATGCCCTGGAGCATTAATTTTTTTTTTTATTCATTTTGATAACTAGAAAAAGGACTTTGTAGTGGTTGCTTGAAAATGCAAACTGCTGGGAACTGAGGGAGAGTAGATGTGTGCAATTTTTTGTCTGGCATCTCAGCTTGTGGGGCATACAATTCTACCATGAAGAATGAGTTCTTTGGGATTTTTATGCCTTTATTATAGAAAATAGAAGTTTGAACTTGGGGATATTTTTCCCTTTTTTATGACATTGTAATGTCCTGGACAGATAAATTCCAAACTCTAAGGAACAATCTAAAACCTTTGAAACATAAAGATAGAAAGTAACAATAAGTTACAAACAATAGGAGCTTTATAAACTCTACAGTAGGACTTGAGTTCATCATCACATTACTTTTCATATTTCTCTTCGAAGCAGGCAAACATCCCCAGTCTGAATATATTGTTAATAATATATAGCATAAATTCTCATGAGCATTTATTGATATATTCTCACCTTCTGTTATTAGCAGTAAAACTTTTCAGGAATTCTCAAGCCCAGGTGCAACATGTCTGTGGGTCGGGGGGCATGAGAATTGGAATAAAGGGAAATATGTGGGCACTCAAGGAAACCTCTGACCAAGGACATGACGTCTCATTCATAAGTTCATATTGCCCAACTGAGCAAATCATAAATCTAACAGAACATATTGAGGTAACTGCTCCATCCACATATGAACCATTCTTATGATTGTTTTCCTCCATTGATATTTAAGGGCGTTTTCCCATTTCTTTTCGGGGTTAAGACGAATAACAGGCGTAGGCATAAACATCTTCTTCTGGAGGTAACAGACAAATATTATCACAGGTTGAGAAGGAGGGCATTTTCAGAGATACTCTAACCCTTCAACTATTGATAACTCAAGGAATGGCTAGAAAGCATCTTTGGCAACGCACCTGATAGTTAAACAATGCTTACTATCATTATGGTGAAGATAAAACTTACTAGAGTGGTTTGGCTGCTAATGGATTCCAGCAATGCAGCTGGAACAGGAACGGATACCAGAGATGACATCTGCAGGTGACAGGTTCTTGGCATGGTTACTTAGGCATACAAAACATCCTTTTTGGAATTACTAGATTCAACATAATCAGACTTCCGTGTAAAGGATCAAAATGGCTTTAGACTAAAGTGTAAGATTCAAAACAGGGTGACTAGTCAGGAGGCTACTGAAATATCTGCTTTAAAAAGTGTAGTGGCACGACTTAACATGACTGTCTGCTGGATCAATGCACAATGTGAGAAAAAGAGGGGACCAAAAATGACTCCAGCTTTTTCTCGTTGAGTAACTAGGTGAATGGATGAATTGCACACCATGGGAGGAGTAGATTTGGGAGAAAGAAAAACTCAAATATTTAGCTTCAGACATGTTAAGTTTCAGATGCCAATTAGACATCTGAGATATGAGCAGGTAGATGTAAGGAATTTGGTATCTGGGTGACAGGTGGAGAACAGAGAGAAACATATGAGTGTCATCAGCAAAATGATATTTAAAGTCATGAGACTGGATGACAGTAGGAGTCAGTGTAGATTGTGACAGGGGTTCCAGGACTGAGTCGTATGAGAAAGGGAAAGTCTGTGGTGAAAACTCTTCTGTGAGTCCAAAAACTGCCATGAAAATTTCTACCACAGCCATGAAACATTGCTACATTTCCCCAGTACCTGGCTGTTAATCCTACTGCTCCTATCTTCTAACCTTCAGTGAGGCATTTTGTTTTTCTTAACTGAATAAAATTTTGCTCAAGATTTAGTCCAAACTTTCTTTAAATACCAGGCAGCTTTCCGGGTGCTTGGGTGGCTCAGTCGGTTAAGCCTCCAACTTTGCTCAGGTCATGATCTCACGGTTTGTGAGTTCGAGCCCTGTGTCAGGCTCTGTGCTGACTGCTCAGAGCCTGGAGCCTGCTTCAGATTCTGTGTCTCCCTCTCTCTGCTCCCCCCCCCCACCCCCCGCTCACACTCTGTCTCTCTCTCTCTCAAAAATAAAAACATTAAATAAATAAATAAATAAATAAATAAATAAATAAATATTAGGCAGCTTTTGCTCTGGTAAAGTCTCATAAGAAGTCAACCTTTTGTTGGTTTCAGACTTGGGAACCTAGCCTTGTACTTTCTGAAATACAACCATATGGGCCACATTCACTTACCTTCAGATGTCTACGCAGTCAGTGTTTTTCCTAAACTATGAAATGAAATAGCTATGAAATGAGACAGGGGTTTCAGTAATCTTTAGGGCCCTGGCATTGACTTTCTGAACAAGAGCTGCTTGATGTTATTTATTTGTTCCCTTCTCTACCTGAGAAGGTTGGGGAGGAATGTGCAATAAGAAACAATGAGTCTCCCACCACATCTTAATGTGTGCAGAAATAATGCATTTCATTTGAGTGCTATAGAGAAACTGTAATTTTCTTTCTACCCTTTTGAGTTATTGGCTGAGACCCCTATAATATAAGATTAATAAAAGAAAAAGTGAACAAATGTTTCTGAACATGTGCACTTCATGTCAACATGGAGATACCGTGGCCAAAGGGAGTAACTCTCCAGGGTGGTTTAGAATTCAGGATTGAATACCATCTGAATAGGGAAAGGGAAGAGGGTATGAGTATCTTAGGGAAAGTGACTTTTAGGAAAGATGAATGGGCTCTCAGAAGAATAGATGGGTGGTCTGACAGTTTGTGATGGTTTGTGTGGGCGTGGTAGGCTCTCTTGATAAGAGTCCACCTTCCCTGACTGATCAAACTCCAAGGGAGAGGATTAGTGATAATTGAGTTCCTTTTGGAGGATCTATCTTTAGGCAGATAAGGGGAATTTAGAGAAAACCTCTTCCTAAATTTGCTATTTTTCAAGTGCCTGCAGCATAACATAATATACCAGCACAACATATTTTGGGATGGCATATCCTGCTACCCTTTAGTGGTTACCAGAGTTAGCCCTTTATTTATATAGCTTCTGAATGGCGCCTGTGTGCCCCATATAGAAAAGCCCTCTGTGAACATCAAGGTCAGTGCTAACACCCACCCTGTGTCCTGTACTGTAGCTGTTTGGCCTTCCTTGTCTACTTTCCCAGAGGATTGTGCTCTGAGCATCTGATCATGAAACAAAAGGATGCTTTGCTTCAAGACTTTTGACACTCTCCTTTTGCAGTGTAAGTTTTACGGTCCTGCACTTCTGTTGTTTGGGGAAATGGGACTCCTTGCAAGTTTTTCTTTTACTGTATAACAAAATGCCACAAGATCTGTCTTCTTAAAATTGTAACCATTTTATTACATCCTGCAAATATATGGCTGAGGATTTGGGAAGCTTGGCTAAGTGATTCTTTTGCTCCACATGATGTCAATACGTGTCACAAGTCACATATTGAGAAGTCCTGAACAAGGAGTTAGGACTGATTTTAATGAGGAAGAGTCAGGACTTTGAGCTGATATTATAATGACATGAGATTTCTGGGGACCTTAAGAGGATATATTCTGCATCTGGGATGGAAATTAATTACTGGAAGCCAGAGGATAGATTGTGGTAGGGAGTCATTTACTATTGCTTCCAGTAATCTCTACCTGTTGGTATTTCTTCCCTGTGTCATCTCCTTTTGAAAATGGCTGCATCTAAAGGTTTGATTTTTAGCAAATAGAATATGGCAAAAATTATGTCATAATTTCATGACACTACATTTCCCCAGTACCAGACTGATAATCCTGGCCTCTAGTACCATGGCCCCTTCCATAATTAGCTTTTATCTTATTTTTATTTTTTTTTCAAAATTCTTTTAATGTTTATTTATATATTGAGAGAGAGAGAGTGAGCACAAGTGGGGGAGGGGCAGAGAGAGATGGAGACAGAATGTGAAGCAGGCTCCAGATTCTGAGCTGTCAGCATAGAGCCTGACATGAGACTCAAGCCCAGAGTGATGAGATCATGACCTGAGCCAAAGTTGGATGCTTAACTGACTGAACCACCCAGGTGCCCCATGATTAACTTTTAAAAGACTATGACTTTTGTCTTTCTACCTCTCTCTCTCTCTCTCTCTCTCTCTCTCTCTCTCTCTCTCTCGCCTTTTCAGCATGTATGTTTTTTACAAAGCAAGCTGCATTGCTGGAGATGCCCACATGGCAAGGAATAAGGGCAACCTGCAGCCAGTAGTCAGTAACTGAGGCTGTTGTTTTGACAATCTTTTGGCAATGGAATCTTGCCATCAATCACATGATCTTGGAAGCAAATCTTTACCCAGTGATATTTGAGATATCTGAAGCCTAGTTGTCATCTCATTGGTAGCCTGTGAGAGACCCTGAAGTAGAGGTCCAGAATAAGTTGTGCCAGATTCCTCACCCATGGAAACCATAAAATAATATATGTTGTTATAAGCTTCTAAGATTTGAGGTGATTTGTTATGAATCAAGAGACAACTAACATGGAGCCTTTACTGTCTTCTCTTTATTTTTGCTCCTCTTTGATTTTTGGTTTGATTTTTACTGTGGTTGGGTTTCTCCACAAGGTGGGGACAGAGCTTCCAACTACTTTTGAGTTTTATATCTCCTAAGTTTTTCCACCAGAGAAGGATGAACACTTTCTCTCTGACTAATGAGGATTAGCATTTAGATATATAAGCCAAGTAGTACCGTTGACCTTAAACCCCTCACTCCCAGTGGCTTCCCATTGCACTTAGAATAAAATCAAATTTTCTATGGGTGAGAACTTTACGTAATTGGGCTGTTGCTTCTCTCACTCCCCACCCCAACTTCATCTTTTTTTATTTGCCTCCCCCTACACACATACTCTGTGAACTCTCCACTGTCCATTTCCTGTTCACTCTTGTCCTTTTTCCCCCTCAAACATGCCCACTGCCTCGGCTCTCTCCCATACCATTAGGCCATCTAAACTTCTACACCCTCACCTCAATTGTTCTTCTGTCTGATGTTTGTTCTCATGGATCTTTCCATTCTTTTGGTTTTTCTAAAAATGTTTCCTTCCTAAAGAGCTGTCCTCACATTCAAGCTAAATTACCAAACAGGGGCACTTGAGTGGCTCAGTCAGTTGAGTGTCTGACTCCTGATTTCAGCTCAGGTCATGATCCTGCAGTCATGGGATTGAGCCCCATGTTGAGCTTCGTGCTGAGCAAAGATTGTCTCTCCCCCCTCCCCACCGCTTGTGCCTTCTCTCTCTCTCTAAAATAAAAATGTGTGTGTGTATAAAATTTAAAAAGTACCATCGAAATCTAAGACAACCTGTACACATTTTCCCATTTAACTATCTAGATAATATTTAATTGCTCTCTGAAATCATCTTATTTGCATACATATTTATTTCTTGTCTTCCTCTTATTAGATTGTAAGTTCCTTGAGACCAGGGGCCAAGTCTTCTGTATTTCATTGCTATAAGTTCAAAATTTGTTAAATGGTGAGTAAATGGCATAACTGTAAGAATATAGGACTTAAAATATTATACTTAAAACTCAGAGAATGATGATTTTTTTTTTTTTTTTTTTTTTACAGTAGAAGAGGCTATTGGAGAAGTTAGTATAAGATTGGCAATGGCCTGTCATGGAGGTTTGTAAAAAGGAATTTGATAGAGAAGAATACTGTCTGAAATATACTGTCTGTGGAATAGAAGGAATTCTTTTTGTGTTGGGTACAGTTAATGGTAAAGAAATGCAAACTTAGGGGCACCTGGGTGGGTCAGTCAATTAAGCGTCTGACTTCGGCTCAGGTCATGATCTAGTGGTTTGTGAGTTCGATCCCTGCATTGGGCTCTGTGCTAACAGCTTGGAGCCTGGAGCCTGCTCCCAATGCCCCCATGCTCATGCTCTGTCTCTCTCTGTGTCTCTCAATAATAAATAAACAAAAAAAAAAAAAAAGAAAGAAAAAAGAAATGCCAACTTGAACATCACGTTGTAATTCATTTTCAGAGAAGAAGATCATGAGTTTGCTTTTGGGCATGTTAGTTTCAAAAGGTTGTGGACATCTTGTATACAACAAATGAAGGTTAGATACTAGGTTTCTCATATACAGAAGACTAGGTTAGGATTAGGATAGACATTTGTGTGTTCTGTGTACAGAATGAAACTGAGGCCATGAAATGTATGAGCTCTCCTAAGGGGAGAGTGTAGGGAAAGCATAGGGAAAAATAGATTAGGGCCAGACTTTGATGCACTCCATTATTTAAAGGTCTGGAGGAGGGAGAGCAGTCAGAAAAGACGACTAAAGAGAGTACAGAGATTTTAGCAAAAAGTCATAAATAGAAGCTGGGGGATAATATTTCAAGTAGAAAGTAACAGCAACATATATCCAAAGTTAAGATGTCATATGAGGTAAGAAATTGGTCATTCACTTTAAAGTTGTAATCGTGACTGTAACCGTAATGAAAGAAATTTCTGTGAAATGGGAGCTAAAGCCAGACTGAAGTGAATTGAAGACAGAATTGAAGAGTTCAAACTAAAATTTTAAGTCTGAAAAAAATTGAGAAGAACAGAGCAATTTGTTGGTGGTGACAATGTTATTGACATGAAACAGTAACTTGAACTTTCTATATCTCTCCTTCAGGAGAAAGTCTGGCCATTTTATTTAATTTCCATGTGGTGAAAGCAAATGCAGCCTTTGATGTATATTTTTATCTGAATTCTTTTCTTGGGTTGCATTTATTGCTCTTTGTTTCCCAACATCTGTTTTCCTTTCTTTATTCTTTAATAATATACTGAGAATAATGGAATTCATCCAGGAACTGACACTGAATTGAAGTAAACCTGGAAGTGAGACTCCAAATTCAGCTTTAATATGTTCTAAATGTTTCTCTTTGAAGAAGTTACTTACCTGTAAGATAAGTAGGTTTTACAAACTCTGTTTGCATCCTTCAATTCCCTCAATTCCATATGAATATTTGAAGACTCACATTTTACTTACAGCCACTGTGAGTAATTTACATTTTTAGTTGTGAAATATGGGCATAGATAAACAATTATCCAACGTTCTAGGGAGCTTTTTAATTTAATTATTAGAAATCTACCCACTTATTATTTATCTTCAACAGAAAAATAATTAACAGATGTTATATTTTCCACATAGATTTTAATTTTCTGCAAATAAGTTGGCATTCTATCTAGGTAAACATCACAGGCATACCAAAATGGATTATTCAAATAAAACCAGATGAGAGTGTATTCTCTTTTTAAATAAACAATATATAGTTAATATTTTATTTTAACATAAGATTCACACTTCCTACATCCAGAACACTATAAAAGCAGCTCCATTTTAGTTTCCACATAAAAGTAAAACCACAAAGTTACCTTTATGTTCAACTAAGGAATTTATCAATAATTAAGAGTTTCATAACAAAAATGATTTTCTCTTGTAAGGAACAGAGACAGAGACTTTTGTGAAATTACTATTATTATTATTATGTTTGGCAGACTGTAATTGGATTTTTCCATCAGCATTTCAAAATTTGTCAGTGAGAGAAGGAAGACAATGCAGCTGCCCACTTTTCACGATGGCCTGCTATGTTTTGCAAATTATGATTTTGGCACTTATGCTTTGTTAGAGCAAAGAAATGATATAAAAGTAAGATTTAGATACATTCCAGTTCTATGATATTATATGTAACCTCTAAATGACTAAAATGCTGAAATGTGTCCACACTAATATATTTGCACCCAACTCTATAGTTTCTCCCCTGGACCCAATGGTGCTATGTAAACGGTACACTTTAGAATCAAGTATTTGTAGTGCATTTATTTATGAACACCCATAGAAATTTGCTCCTGTAAATTGTTAAGGAAATGTTTAGATGCATCAAAAACCAAAATCTTGATTCCAGAGTAAACGTGGATAATGTTACCTTTATGGCAACTTTAGAAAATCATTTTTTTTTACATACTGGTGCCATAACAGGCTTATTATAGTTCAATTACTTACTATGAAAAAGGTGAAATGTATCTTTGGTGAATATCCACTCACACTATCTAACTTCACCAATGTAGAAGTAAAGCCTACATAGTTTTAATAACTTTCCTGGGGATAGACATGGTTTTCTTGGTGCACATCCAGGACTAGTATGAAATCTGATTCTTCACTTGGCCATGTCATGTACTACCAATTGTCCATCAGAATCTCATGTTACTCTTAAAAATATAAATGTCAGGACACTAGTAACCTGCAAGTTAATTCAGTAGGTCTAGGGAGTGACAGGATCATCTGAGTGTGTGTAGAGAGCTTGGGGAATGACTACTTTAATACTCAAAATTTGATGGTCACTAGTAGTCACAGTATGTTAATCTTTCTTGATGGATTGGATATTTATTTAGAAGTGTTAAATCCACATTGGGATGAGTAGCATGCTTATGACATGTTATACATGGTAGGGAATGCTTATATTATCACTTGGGAATCAGTACTTTTCTGTTCCTATAGTTTTGACTCAGCATATATATTGCTGCTAAGGAGTCAAAACCTCAATAGAAAATCTTACTGTGTCAAAAGATATATTTTGTGTGTGTGTGTGTGTGTGTGTGTGTGTGTGTGTGTGTATTTACCTTTTTCTGAATAACAGTTTTCCACGGAGAAAAATATTTAATATGTTAGATTTAACTTTTCCTATCAATCAAAACTACAGGTATTTAAGCCTTTTTTTCATACAAACTAGAAGGTACCAATTTCCTTCTTCTTATTCTGTCTGTTATTAGGTGATTGAATGAATGACTCCTGGTCGAATAATTTTTATTCTCCCAGATTCTGGGTGAAAAAGATATCAGGCATGAAAATAAAGCATTGGTTCTACTGAATTGAACCATACTCTGGAAGCTGGTACAACCAACCAGCAAACTTTATTTCCTCGATGGTCTTGTAACGAGGTTTTTGGATATGACCTAGTTTTCACTGATGGCTACATTTGTGTGGCTTGCCAAATTTGTGTGAAGTTTGGAAGGTGCAAGTGAGGTGGAGAATGATTCTCTGCTGCTTCCATCTGTAGGGCTCACCGAAGTCATAGAGATGCTGGATTTCCGGTGCCAACCTACAAGGGTGAGGGTTGTGTGTTTTGTGTGTTCCTTGATTGATTGTCCATGCAGGTTAAGCAGTAGACATGGCTGTAGGACCAAGAGTTGCACGGGTAGTAGAAGTTTCTGTTTCTCTAAATTGAAGTAAAGGCACCTATGTTCCCTAAAGGTAGCCATCTCAAATGTTGTTTCTTGGTTTCCTCACCTTCCGTATTATGACAGAGAGAACAGCCAGCGTTATAAACCAGGTCTGTAGTAGTAGTTTTGCTCTTTCACTAATGGGTGATCCACGTTTTCTTTTTTGAGTGATTTGAAGTCTTGACAATCCCTCCAGTCTTCCTTTGTAGTAATCAAACCATAATTTTGGACATAGTACAGAAAAATATGTGTCCAATCACCTGAGTTCCCACTATACTTTTCTAGGCTCCTGTTTTATAGTGGTTATCTTATTGTTTCTTATTACTCTATTACTGTGGAATACTCCATCCAACACTGAAATACCCTGTTTTCCCTTATTTTTTAAGTGGCATGAATAGCCCTTAATGACCAGCTCTTAGATTCCAAATCATTGGAACTCTTCAGTCCTGTAATAGAAAGCATTTATGCCTCTGGTAATAAAACCTTAAATTCTATAGAACCTGAAGTCTTGGGGAAAAAGGAGTTTAGTATATTATAAAGGTGCATATTTGGTTATAAATAAGAAGAAACCACCAACTTCATCTATTGGTTCTGGGACCCATGCATTTTATTTATAGGAGAAACTGCACCATTAATTGGCATATGGTTCTAATCACATTCTACAAGTCAGTAGGTCATTGCACCATTCAATAAAACTGTTTCTGGATGATAAAATAGATAATCCCAAAGGATTCCTCTAGTTTTGCTGTTGAATGAGCTCTATGTATGAGTCAATATTATGCAAAAGAACACGACAATATATGATGCTTTAAAAATTATATTTTTAAAAGTGTCAGCACAGTTACGTGGAAGAAGAGGTACACCCATGTCCAAAATAAGGTTTATTCTAGAGAACACAGCTAACTTCAACTTATACCATGAAAGGAGCTCAGTATAATAACTTGCCTCTAGGTTGGTCTCTTAAAGACCAATGTCCTGTCTGGACCATGAGTTTCACTTGTTTGTTTTTTGTTGCTTATTTTCATTGCTAAAAACATACGTTGTAGATCAGAGTAGTCAAGTCTGTCCTAGTTAGAAGTTCAGTAACAGCCATCATCTGAGTCCATAAAATGTCTGAAGATCATCCATGGCCTGGACTGGATGCCAAGGTTACTGATTTTTCATCCATGGAGTGAATCATTCTATCTGGTTAAGAACCTCTGATGTATAGAGAATTTTCTGATGGGCTTTGATAATTTTCTGATTCCACTTCAAAGGGATCCATTTAACGTCCATCCCTTCCTCCAGCAGGCAAATCAAAGTCCAATGAATTAACTTGTTTATACTCTGTTTTAGCTTATCTGGTTACTCCAGGTAAATCAAATACTTTAGTTTCTACTTTTAGGAGTACAGTTTCTGGTAGGTTTAATTTTTTTTTCTCAAAATAGTACTGTATAAATTTTAATTCTTTCAGTACATACTTTTTATCTTCCTTTTTTTCTTTTCTATTACGGTGTTATTTAACATTTAGGACAGTTCTGGGACTTGCTGTTTTAAATTCCTATTTATATACAAGACATTTAGGAGACTGAGCTTCTGTAACTAGGAGGTAGGTTGGCAGAGTATGAATTATTAGCCAAGAGGGTTTTGAGGTTCTGTCTGACCTGACACTTAAGTTTACAGGAATCATTAACTGGAGATTCTAACTTTGTGAGTGAAGGTGAGATTGTAACATAATCTCAACCATTTATACTTCACTTACTTATGTGGTAAGAATTTTTCTGATGGCTTCCCCCTTTATATTATTCATAGTTGCACTAAACTTCTTAAAGAGAGATTTCCTTTGTAAGCCAGACAATGATTCCAAGGGGAGGAAAGAGAAAAAAGCTATTCTATTGAAGTTTTTCTTGTAGGTATAAAAATAAGGCAATCACACACAAAAATAACTCATAATACAAGACATGAATGTTTACACACTATGATATGTGGTTAAAAGCACAATAAGATCTATTTCAAGATCTAATATAGTTTATTTTTTAAATTATTTTTTAAGGTTTATTTATTTATTTTGAGAGAGAGGGAGGGAGAAGAGAAGAGAGAGAATCCCAAGCAGGTTCTGTGCTGTCAGCAAAGAGTTGGGCACGGAGCTCAAATTCACCAACCGTGAGATCATGACCTGAGCGGACATTATAACCTGGGCTGACATCAAGCATCAGATGCTTAACTGACTGAACCACCCAGATGCCCCTCCATAGAATTGATTTTTAATGTATTTTAATAAAATGTCAATAGAATTGATATGACTTTTGAGGAGATTTCTACTTTATTTGGAAAATGTAAAAAAACATGGGGTGAAATTCTTACAGATTTAATAACTCTACATTTGAACTTAGTCCACATTCTTGGTTCTTACATTTTAAAATCATTGGGTAAAGGGGCGCCTGGGTGGCGCAGTCGGTTAAGCGTCCGACTTCAGCCAGGTCACGATCTCGCGGTCTGTGAGTTCGAGCCCCGCGTCAGGCTCTGGGCTGATGGCTCGGAGCCTGGAGCCTGTTTCCGATTCTGTGTCTCCCTCTCTCTCTGCCCCTCCCGCGTTCATGCTCTGTCTCTCTCTGTCCCAAAAATAAATAAAAAACGTTGAAAAAAAAAATTAAAAAAAAAAAATAAAATCATTGGGTATGGAATTTTAGATGTAGCATCTAGAGTCTTCCTTTATCCTTAAAAGTGAAAATCTGTTTATCCCCTTCAGAGGAGAAATTTTTTTGCCACCTAACCTATGAAAGAAAGATTTTATAAGCCAGTGTATGTTTTGTTATCTCTTGAAGAAGCATTTCCACAGGCTCCATTACACCTTTAGTGGGAGAGGATTCTATAACCATCACGTATGGATATTTGTAGTTCAGGGTTCAATAACTTGAAGCATAACAAATCTCTTGAGGTCTTTGTCTGAAGCCAAATACTGTGACTTTGTTTTCCACAGCCATACAAAGTGCATTTTTGATGGTCCAATGTGTCCTTGATGGACAATAAGATAATGTTTTCTGTCACTCCAATCAAGATTCCTAGAGTTAACAGGGAAGGGGAAAGCTAAATATGAACACTGACCTTTCTGAACTTTGATCCTTCAAGCTTACTTTTTTCATTCTCTACAAAAATTCTCTGCTGTTGTCTTACTTGATGAGGAGTAAGGTAATTTCCAATTAGTAAGGTATTACTTGTCACCATAAATTAACTGGCTGGAATTAATCATTAAAATACACCAAGTATATTGTATATACTTCTTTCTTATGAATGGTTTTAAGATGGAAATTTAGCACATACAAAACACTGCAAACTCCTCAACTTCTAGTTGAGGGGACTTTGAGTTTGGGACTGAGTAAATTCGGGAAACATTCCCACCTCTACCAAACTTCTTACCTTAAGTTTGAAACACATAGCAATAAAAGGCTTAAAAATACATGATTGTCAATGAAAAGGCATAGCTGAGAAGAGAAAAAGAGAAAGAAATCTTCAGTTACTAAAGGGGACTTCCTAGTGGTGGCAGTAAGTGGAAGTTGAAGCTATACATGACTCATAGAGGTGCTGGGACCAGTGCAGATTTGAGAGCCTGGGATATTGATGTACTTGAGGGATCCAGAGTTGCAATTTTAAACCCCTGTATAGCAGAGCTGTATGCAGTTTCCCTTAATAAAGCCAGTAGCTCGGAAAGTAGTGCATACTCACTGAAACTTCCAACTTCTGGTTAAATTGTACATGTAAGAATAATTGGACCTGAGCTGTAGCCATTTAAGGGAGGTGAGTCCCAGTTTTATAATACCTGAGATTCTTGGGGTTAGATGACAAGGTTTCCTAAGTCATGCATGTGAAAGGAGAGATTTTTTTTTTAAGCTCCATTTTTGTTTTTATTTTTTCTTTAACCAAAATTGACACTGATAAACAATGTGAAAGGACTATCCTAGAAAATGGTATTACTCAAGATACAATAAGAACAGTGACCCACACTGAGTAGAGTAGGAATTGCATCTGCTCAGAAATCATCTGAGATTTTCCTGGTTATTCCATATGACAACACAATGCCACATCATTCTAGTATTTTCCACCATGTGTTATTTTTGTGTTCATTACGTATCTCTACCTGACATATGTTTGTCTTCCCTAATTAGAATATAAGCTCTATACATCAGTGTTGTTGCTGGTTTTGTGTGTTCCTACATATTGAAAGCCCCCCAGAAACTATGCCTATAGCATCCAGTACGCATAAATAGTTGCTTAAAGTATTGAAAGTTTGAGCATGATTAGACAATAAATATGACAAACGTCCAGTTTAAGCAAGAGTTTTGGAATAATTTGAACTAAAGAACAAGATAATACTGAAAACTTACAACTTTTTATGTTTTCCTAAATAGAACTTATTTTGTATTGTTTGGTAACCAGAAAGTGGCAACATGTGGAGAACAGGCAGAGAAAGGAACTGGAAAATTACATAAATTAAAAATTATACTGGCTTTTTACTGGCCATTTTCAATTATTAGCTATCAAGTATGAGTTCCTGTGTCACACTGAGAGATGAGAATAGTCGAAAGAAACATGTGAGAAACTTTTGCTAAGGAAAAAAAAATCCAGGTGCTAATATCCAAAATCACATCATACCTTGTTAAAGACAGAACACATACATCTGTTGGTGATACCAAATTTGAAGACCACCTACTTGTTGATGGAATCCACTTCTGAAATTACTTTATTAAGCACATATCTGAGTAGAGGTCCATCAGCCTCACCTTAGGGATAGATTTAAAAAGTATGTGAAATTACTCAAAATGGTATCATACAGCAAGAAAATCTCAAAATTGAAATAACCAAGATCTTTTCCTATTAGGATATTATAATTTACAGTAGGAAGTGAGAACATCAGCAGAAACAACATGGCATCAGAATACCAAGAAGAACAAACATTCACTGAAGTAATTATCATTATGATCTGTGTCCATGTTGTCAAAACTCTGTAAGAACACAAATGACAGGTTAGGATACTTATGATCCCTTTTCCCTTTCTGCCACAAGTCTTGCCAGTATGTATATTGCTTTGTTCTAATCTTCTAAATTATACCCATTGAGAATATCGTGTCACAAGACATTTTAATAGTGTCTAGTATTTTTCATGAATGTATATGCTCAGTTTAAGTGTGAAAGCAGTGCAGTTAATCACAATGCATGTAATCTTATAAGCTTAGTCAAGCCTATATAGGACTAAAAAATTTTCTGTAAGATATTTTTTCACCCCAAGATGAATTTTTAATCATAATTTGAACAGTGTTTGCATGTATAATGGTCATATACCCAATTTACTAATTGAATTTTTTTTATGCTGACTTTCCATTGCCCCTCCTTTTGTTGTTTAATTCTGAGATCTATTTGATGTCATTGCCCATTGTGGTGATTTCTATGGCTATGTTCACATCTAATGATTCTCTTCTTCGTCTCCCTTTTTTTTTCATCACTTAAAAGCATCTTCATTATTAAAATGCCTAACCTACTTACTTTTTGCTAGTCATCCCTTCATATAACTCCTATTTGGAATATCTGCATTTTTATTTAGCTCAATTTAAGGATCCCAATCAATTTAACCTTAATTGCCTTCATACAAAATGTTATAAAAGACTGAAAAATATTGGTGGGGGGGGCGGGGAACAGTCAACACATCATCCTCAGATTTCTCCTGATTTTCCATCAATTGTGAACCTAGAATTTCATGTCCTAGAATAGTGTTTCTCGGCATGTGATCCAAGTACCAGAATCATCCAGTGAACTTGTTGACAGTGTTGTTCTGGGTCTCACCATTGGCCTACTGCTTTGGAATTTCTGGATGTAGAGCTGATAGTGATCTTAATGCACACTATGTTTTAAGAACCTATGGATCCAAGAGCTCTAAAAGCTTTATGTACAGAAGAATAGGAACACCTGGGTGGCTCAGTCGGTTAAGCATCTGACTTCAGCTCAGGTCACGATCTCACAGTTGGTGAGCTCAAGCCCCACAGTGGGCTCTCTGCTATCAGTACAGAGCCCACTTCAGATCCTCTGTCTCCCTCTCTCTCTGCTCCTGCTCCACTCATGCTGTCTCTTTCTCTCAAATATAAAACAAATAAACTTAAAAAAATATAGAAAAGAATGACTGTTTGAATTATATATATTTTTCTTTTTAAGGATCTTTATAGAGGTAAAATTGAGCAAAGAGGTACACATTTGTCTTCATACTCTACCATAGCAGGATAGTGATTCCAGTCCCAACTACATGTGTAGATGTCACTCAATGTAAGCTGAAGTTCGTTAGGTCTTATGACAAGGAAATTGTTATTTTAAGGTAAATCTATAAATTCATTCAGTAGGGGAACTGAATATCGTATGTTATATAAGCCTGGCATAATAGGGTTGCATGCGGATTTCACGGATACAATAATTCTAAATATTACAAGTAATATTACTGAGAATAGGAAACATTGTTAAATTGCAGATGGTAATTAATGATCAGTAGATATTTGCTTGGTAAATAACTATCAAAATATTTGAACCTCACAAGAAAACTTAAATATGTGTGAAAAACTTACCCTTTGTAGATTAAACAAAGTTTGTAGTGAAGTCCGGAGTTTTTAAATTTTACACATTTTCTTGATTAAATATTTCATAAACATTTGTGAAAGGTGATGTGATGAAATTAAAAACATCTAAATGGGGCATTGACAATGGAAGGGCATTATTATTCACTTGTGACTGAAGGAATCCCACAACTTATGATAACTGAAAGTGGCTTTGAAATATGTCCTGGGAGTTGAGCTTTTTCCTAGGAAAATTAATGCCTTATTTGTTCACATAAGACTGTGGGGAATAGGATTTAATCTTATTAATTTGACATTTATCAAATACATATGTTTTTATAGATATTATAAAATAGAAGTGTCTGAATATATAGTTTACTTACCTACATAGGATTTTCAGAATGTCAAGAAGGATTATTCTGAGGATGTGGCTGTGATCAATGCTAAACCAAATACAAGCAAAGTGTAAGGACAAACTCTAAATGCATATACTTATTTCTTGAAAGCCCCCAAATGCTCAATTTAAAATATTTACAGCTCAGATACTGAATTATATTAATGAGGTTGGGTTTTGAAAAAAGAGAAAAAAGAAGTCATGGAATATGGTGCTGCCTTGGAATCTAACTTTGCAGAAAACTCAAAGCAAGTTTTCCATCTCTGAATAAGCACATAATGTTTATTATGTCAAAAACTAAGAAAAGCCATTCATCATCTTTCTTTCAGCCAAATCTTCTACCTGATTTTTTGCTTCCTTATGTCCCTTTGTAATTTATAACTAGCAAGAACTATATCTAAGACATATTTTTAATCAGTTTCAGCATTGAGCTCAGTATATTAATTGATATGTAATTTAAGATAATAGGGAAATACATGAAATTCAAAAAATTGTCCTTTAACTTTATTGAGTGTCTACTGTGTGGTATTAAGCTAAGTATTGGTGTAAAGAAATACAAGATAAAATGCCTGCTACTGTGATCACCATCTAATGAGAGCAAAAAACAGTTTTAATGAGGGAAAAAATTGTGGAAGAGACATGTCAGGTAATATCTGAAGTGGAAATAGAAACCAGGAAAAGACAGGCAATATATTCTAGTGAGGGCAATAGCATGTGTATAGACAATTATGCATATAAATCATGGTACCTTTGTGAGAATCAGGTTTGGATATACTATGAGAATAGTCTAAAATGCACCAAGGTGAACCAATCTCATTAGTATTCTGTAAGTTCCTGGAAACAAAAATCAAAAAAGCTAAGTGGGATATGATTGTAACAGCCCAAAGAAAAAGACATTCTTTACTATAAAATTTTTAACATTCAATAATTATTTACTAAAATATTAGAAATATTTATTACACTAAAAAAAATAGTCAAGGCTTTATTGACTAGATTGTTAAGCTTTAAGGTAGAGGAATTTGATTCCTCATACTATTTATTTTAGGATAAATGTATTTAGGGTAAATATTTTTTCTTCTTATAGGTTTACAATATTGTGGGAGCTTTTTAAGAGAAAGATGGAGATAAAGGCATTATTTTAGCCTTTGTTATTCTACTTAAAGTAGTGTATTCTATACAGAACACTGCTGCTATAATATATGAATCAAATGACTGTTTGAACCTAACTAGATTTCTAATGAACAAAGTGAAATATTTCATGCAAGTCTAAAATGTGTAGTGTGATAATAAGGAAAAGTCTAAAGCAGGTACAAAATATGAAGTGATAAAGTCTAACAAAAGGTGGGAATTAGGCCCTAGGTAAATGGAAGAAATATATATGATCCCTGGAATTTTAAAATATTAGTGAGGGCATTGTGTTTGGAGTGGCTGGCATCAGCTATCAAAAATGTTCATAACTTTGCTATTTAACTATCAGAATGTTTATAGCATTGCAATTTAACAGTCCTAGCCATGCAGAATTAAAATGTCACATATAAATAAAATTTAAAAATTATTTTACAGTAGATATCCATAACCACTTATAACATATATAGATAAGTTATAACAAGCATTTGGCAGATATACAATAGGAGCAATATTCTGCTATTCAGGACTTTAAATTCATTATGTCCTTTATTCTAAAAGTACTTTTTATCACAAGTTACGCATTTCACTTGTGAGGACCAAATATTTTAATGATGGGGTTTGATGATACTGAGAAGAATTGGAATGCTTGCATAATCTGGAAATTAATCTTATAGATGGGTTTCATTTGTATTGATAACCAAGAAGCATCTGAATAGCCCCTATTTTGAGAACAAGTATACAGGAGTCTGTTAAGAACACAGGAAAAAAATAAAAGAGTTAAGAGGAATGGCAAAGGCATTGCCCTACTTAATTTCAGGATATGTTGTGACAGTAAATTCTATTCACTGTCTGGAATAACATTTCAAATGTCCCGTATGACATTTTTATTCTCGTCATTAGCATTTTAAAAATATTAAATCCATGTAAAAATCTAATTTGAACCTCTAGGTAACTTCCATTTCTACCATTTTCCAAGTTAATAATATGATTTTATATATAGTAAACATATTCTTTCCTTGTAATTATATGGCTTATTTTCGTTTAGTCTCCAGGACAGTTTCATAACATGGCTATATTCTATGTGTTCTTTAAATGCAGTTTTGTTCCCTTTTGTCCTAAAGAGAGTGCTCTAATAAGCTGTCCTCTGTTTTAAGATTTGAGTTTAAAACCTAATTGCAGGGTGGATCAAAAAACTTAATAGTGTAATTAACTTATTCTTTAGCGTTCTGAATTTATTGTGAGTTAGAAACAAATTAAGCCATGAGTGTCATGACGAAAGGATTTCAACAGAATTTATATGACTGAGCATTTCTAAATGAACTTCATAGAAATATATTTAACTGTTTATTTGTAAGGTTTCCTCTCACAAAGGAATTTCTATATTAGGTATTTAGTTATCAAATATGTATTGAATATATATTTAGCTATTCAGAAATATACGAAACCTTAAAAAATGCTCTAATATCTATGGAAAAATGTATAGAAGGGTAAAAATTAGTTAAATATTTTAAATCAATCCATACATTTCAGTGAATGTATGCCACTTCTTTAATGAAACTACTTATTAGGTAGATAAGGAGATGGACTATTGAAATAAAAGGAAAAAAGTTAAAGGTGCCACATAGCTGTTACTTTTTGCTTTTAAAGCTATTTGTAATCCTTACTTTATTCTTTTTTTTTTAATTTTTTTTTTAACATTTATTTATTTTTGAGACAGAGAGAGACAGAGCTTGAACAGGGGAGGGGCAGAGAGAGAGGGAGACACAGAATCTGAAACAGGCTCCAGGCTCTGAGCTGTCAGCACAGAGCCTGACACGGGGCTCGAACTCACAGACCGTGAGATCATGACCTGAGCCGAAGTCGGACGCTTAACCGACCAAGCCACCCAGGCGCCCCTTTACTTTATTCTTTATTTTTAAGATACAAAGAAAACAAGGAGAAAGAACTGGAATTGGTTGGGTCCATAGTACTGTATGTTAGGGACCATGCTGGAGGCTTTGAAATATGCCATGTCATTAAATATGTAAACTTATCAAATATAGTGAAGATAGTTTTCCCTGTTTGAAAATAGGCTTGAAAGAGTTACAAAACTTTGAAGACACAAAGATAGTATGATGGATTTAGAAGAACATATAAGATATAACATAGGATATATATAATATGTATAAGAATATAAAACGATACTTTAAATAGAATAATGTAAAATATCTAATAGTCCCCATCATAGACACTTAAAAATATCATCTTCCTACCTTCCCTTTCTCTAGTTCTATTAGAAAAATACATCATAGAGGGTAAATTTTATAGAATCAACTCTTGTCCTCCCCCGACTCATAACTCCTTATGCTCATTAAGTGAACAAAATTTATTCATAAAAGTGTAGTTACAGAAATAGAATATCTGAATGGCCTATACTGGTAAGGAGATTGAATCAGTAATCAAAACCTTCCTAACAGAGAAGAACACTGAACCACATAGGTCACTGGTGAATTCTACAGACATTTACTTTATTATTTTTTAGTATAAATTATTGTCAAATTGGCTTACATACAACACCCACTGTTCATCCCAACAAGTGCCCTCCTCAGTGCCCATCACCCACTTTCCCCTCTCCCCCCCACCCGGCATCAACCTTCAGTTTGTTTTGTGTATTTAAGAGTCTCTTATGATTTGCCTTCCTCCCTCTCTGTAACTATTTTTTTCCCGTTTCCTTCCCCCATGGTCTTCTGATAAGTTTCTCAAGACCCACATATAAGTGAAGACATATGACATCTGTCTTTCTCTGACTGACTTATTTCACTTAGCATTATACCCTCCAGTTCCATCCATGTTGCTGCAAATGGCATGATTTTATTCTTATTAATTGCCAAGTAGTATTCCATTGTATATATAAACCACGTCTTCGTTATCCATTCATCAGTTGATGGACATTTAGGCTCTTTGCATAATTTGGCTATTGTTGAAAGTGCCACTGTAAACATTGGGATACATGTGCCCCTGTTCATCAGCACTCCTGTATCCCTTGGGTAAGTTCCTAGCAGTGCTATTGCTGGGTCATAGGGCAGTTTTATTTTTAATTTTTTGAGGGACCTCGACACTGTTTTCCAGAGTGGCTGCACCAGTTTGCATTCCCACCAACAGTGCAAGAGGGTTCCCATTTCTCCACATCCTCGCCAGCATCTATAGTTTCCTGATTTGTTCATTTTAGCCACTCTGACTGATGTGAGGCAGTATCTCAGTGTGGCTTTGATTTGTATTTCCCTGACGATGAGTGATGTTGAGCATCCTTTCATGTGTCTGTTAGTCATCTGGATTTCTTCTTTGGAAAAGTGTCTACTCATGTTTTCTGCCCATTTCTTCACTGGATTATTTGTTTTTCAGGTGTGGAGTTTGGTGAGTTCTTTATAGATTTTGAATACTAGCCCTTTTCCTGATATGTCATTTGCAAATATATTTTCCCATTGCATCGATTATCTTTTAGTTTTGTTGATTGTTTCTTTTGCAGGGCAGAAGCTTTTTATCTTCATGAGGTCCCAATAGTTCATTTTTGCTTTTAATTCCCTTGCCTTTGGAGATGTGTGAAGTAAGAAATTGCTGCGGCTGAGGTCAAAGAGGTTGTTACCTGCCTTCTCCTCTAGGGTTTTGATGGTTTCCTGTCTCACATTTAGGTCTTTCATCCATTTTGAGTTTACTTTTGTGTATGGTGTAAGCAAGTGGTCTAGTCTCATTCTTCTACATGCTGGTGTCCAGTTCTCCCAGCACCATTTGCTAAAGAGACTGTCTTTTTTCTACTGGATACTTATCCCTGCTTTGTGAAAGATTAGTTGGCCATACATTTATCTCCATTCCATTGGTCTATGTGTCTGTTTTTGTGTCAATACCATACTGTCTTGATGATTACAGCTTTGTAATAGAGGCACAAGTCTGGGATTCTGATGCTTCCCGCTTTGGTTTTCTTCTTCAATATTACTTTAGTTATTCTGGGTCTTTTGTGGTTCCCTACAAATTTTAGGATTGTTTGTTCTAGCTTTGAGGAGAATGCCAGCGCAATTTTGGTTGGGATTGCACTGAGTGTGTAGATTGCTTTGGGTAGTATTGACATTTTAACAATATTTATTCTTCCAATCCATGAGCATGGAATGTTTTTTCCATTTCTTTGTGTCTTCTTCAGTTTCCTTCATAAGCTTTTTGTAGTTTTCAGCATACAGATCTTTTACATCTTTGGTTAGGTTTATTCCTAGGCATTTATGGTTCTTGGTGCAATTGTAAATGGGATCAGTTTCTTTATTCCCCTTTCTGTTGCTTCATTATTGATGTATAAAAATGCAACTGATTTCTGTACATTGATTTTGTACCCTGTAACTTTGCTGAATTCACGTATCATTTCTATCAGTCTTTGGGTAGAGTCTTTTAGGTTTTCCATGTAGAATACCATGTCATCTGCAAAAGGTGAAAGTTTAACTTCTTTGCCAATTTTTATGCCTTTTATTTCATCTTGTTGTCTGATTGCTGATGCTAGGACTTCCAACACTATGTTAAACAACATTGGTGAGAGTAGACATCCCTGTCGTGTTCCTAATCTCAGGGAAAGTTCTCAGTTTTTCCCCCACTGAAGATATTAGCTTGGGCTTTTCATACATGGCTTTTATGATGTTTAAGTATGTTCCTTCTATCCCAACTTTCTTGAGGGCTTTTGTTAAGAAAGGATGCTGTATTTTGTCAAATGCTTTTTCTGCATCTATTGATAGGATCCTATGGTTCTTATTTCTTTTATTAATGTGATGTATTATATTGATTGATGTGAATATTATATCAGCCCTGCAGCCCAGGAATGAATCCCACTTGATCATGGTGAATAATTCTTTTTATATGTTGTTGAATTCGATTTGCTAGCATCTTGTTGAGAATTTTTACATCCATGTTCATCAGGGATGTTGGCCTGTAATTCTCCTTTTTTCATGGGGTCTCTGTCTGGTTTGGGAATCAAAGTAATGGGGGCTTCATAGAATGAGTCTGGATGTTTTCCTTCCATTTTTATTTTTTGGAACAGCTTTAGAAGGATAGGTATTATCTCTGCTTTAAATGTCTGGTAGAATTTCCCAGGGAAGTCATCTGTTCCAGGACTCTTATTTGTTGGGAGATTCTTGATAACTGACTCATTTTCTTCACTAGTTATGGGTCTATTCAAATTTTTATTTCTTCCCATTTGAGTTTTGGTAGCGTATGAATGTCTAGGAATTTGTCCATTTCTTCCAGGTTGTCCAGTTTGTTGGCATGTAATTTTTTTGTTGTATTCTCTGATAATTGCTTGTATTTCTGAGGGATTGGTTGTAATACATCCATTTTCATTCATGATTTTATCTGTTTGGGTCCTCTCTCTTTTCTTTTTTAGAGGCCTGGCTAGAGGTTTATCAATTTTGTTTATTTTTTCAAAAAACCAACTCTTTGTTTCATTGATCTGTTCTACTGTTTTTGTTTTTTGTTTTTTTGGATTATATATTGTTTATTTCTGCTCTGATATTTATTATTTCTTTTCTTCTGCTAGGTTTGAGGTTTCTTTGCTGTTCTGCTTCTAGTTCCTTCAGCTGTGCTGTTAGATTTTGTATTTGGGATTTTTTTGTTTGTTTGTTTCTTGAGATAGGCCTGGATTACAATGTATTTTCCTCTTAGGACTGCTTTTGCTGTATCCCAATGGATTTGGATGGTTGTGTTTTCATTTTCATTTGTTTCCATGTATTTTTTAAATTTCTGCCTTAATTGCCTGGTTGACCCATTTGTTCTTTAGTAGGATGTTCTTTAACCTCCATGCATTTGGAGGTTTTCCAAACTTTTTCCTGGGGTTGATTTCAAGTTTCATAGCATTGTGATCTGAAAGTGTGTATGATATGATTTTGATTCGCTTATATTTATTAGGGCTGTTTTGTGACCTAGTATGTTATCTATCTTGGAGAATGTTCCATGTGCACTCCAGAAGAATGTATATTCTGCTGCTTTAGGATGAAAAGTTCTAAATATATCTGTCAAGTCCATCTGGTTAGTGTATTATTCAGGGCCATTTTTTCTTCATTGATTTTCTGTCAAGGTGATCTGTTCATTGTTGTAAGTGGAGTATTAAAGTCCCCTGAAATTACCACATTATTACCAATAAGATTGCTTATGTTTGTGATTAATTATTGTAAAAGACCCATTTTTTTTTTTTTTTTTTTTTTAGACAGCAAATAGATGGGTCTTTTTTTTTTAATCTATTCTGGTACCCTATATCTTTTTATTGGAGCATTTAGTCCATTTACATTCAGTATTATTATTAAAAGATATGGGTTTAGAATTATTGGGTTATCTGTAGGTTTCATGCTTGTAGTGATATCTCTTATCCTTTGTGGTCCTTTCAATAATTCAGTTACAGAGTCCCCTTTAAGCTGACTTCCTTCAGTTTTTGATTGTTTGGGACAACCTGTATCTCTCCTATTCTGAATGACAATGACAGGCTTGCTGGATAAAGGTTTCTAGGCTGCATATTTGTCCCATTCATCACATTGAAAATATCCTGCCACTTCTTTCTGGCCTGCCAGGTTTCAGTAGATAGGTCTGCTACTACCCTTATGTGTCTACCCTTGTATGTTAAGGCCTGTTTATCCCTAGCTGCTTTCAGAATTCTCTCTTTATCTTTGTATTTGCCAGTTTCACTATGATAGGTTGTGCAGAAGATCTATTCAAGTTACATCTGAAGAAAGTTCTCTGTGCCTTCTGGATTTCAATGTTTGCTTCCTTCCCCAGACTATTATTCTAAATTCTTGTTCAGTTATATTGTTTATATCTGTTTTGATCAATTCTTTAGCTGTCATTTCCTCCTGGAATTTCTTTTGAGGAGAATTCTTCTGTTTCTTTTGAGGAGAATTCTTCTGTTTCATCATTTTGGCTAGTTTGCTGTCCCTTATGTGTTTTAAAAACTTTTTATGTGCCCTGCACCTTTGAGCACTACTATATTAAATAGGGGTCATACAGTGTCCAGGGCCTGGCCCTTCACGAGGTGTTTTTTTTGGAGAGTGTTACTTGCTCTCTATTGTTGTGACCTTGGTTGCTTTATTTCCTTACTCAGAGCAATGTTTTGGACCCTCCACAAGATGTGCTTTGATTTGTTAGTTGAAGTAGCCCTGGAAAAGAAAACAGACAAACAAAAAACAAAACAAAAAAACAGAAACACCAGCTACAAGTAAACAACAAGCTGGTGGAGGTGCTGATGAAAGAGGCCTTATCCCATAAAAAGAGAGAAATAACAGGGGCAGAGAAAAAGAAAGAATAAAAATTGACCAGAGAAACTAAACAGCTTAATCCAGAGAGAGAGAGGAAAATAAAGGAGGTGTGGAACATGTATCAAGAGCGGATTAAACATGTCTGCTTAAACAAACCAACAACCAGAGTAACCAGACTAGAGGAGAGAAAAAGTAAGTAGGACAAAAGGAAGGGAGAAATATATCTATATAATAAGAATTGTCTGAGAATTAAACCAGGCAATGCAGCAATGCTGGTCTGGAGAAGGGGCCATCTGGATCCTCAGCGTCTGTCCTGCTCCAGTAAATATGCAGTTACCAGGCACAGAAGGGCATGGTTTGTTGTAGGCAGCCCTCCTCCAATGTGGGCCGGCCCTCCTCCAATGTAGGTCCACCCTCCCATCCCTGAGGTCCCACCTTGGTGGTGGTGGGGAGTAAAATGGCAACCTCCCAGTCTCTCCTCCACAGACCCAGTGTCCCAAACCACCCTGTTCGAGCCATCGTCACTGTGCTGCAAACATGAACAAGGTGGTTTGTCTCGCTTCGCTGACTCCGGTACCTGGCGCTTGGCAGGGATTTAAACTCTTGCTCTACGTGCCCAGATACTGGGGAAGCACAGCTCCCTGCTGCCTGATACGTGGTCCCTGCATAGCAGTCGCAGGCAGGCTTTGTTCTGCCCCATAGCACTCCAGGGAGGGGATCCTCTCTGACCTAGTCACTGAGCCTGGGGAGGGCTTCCCTTCTCCCCGGGTGCATGTTTGGACAGCCTGCTCCAGTCTGGAGATAGCCCCGCAGTTAGAGATTCTTTCTCCGTCCTGGTCTGAGGTTTTTCTTTTGTCCAGATACAGTCCTTTGCTTCCCTGGCCTCTCTTTCTCTTCTCTTTGTTTCTCTGAAGGAGTGGATCCCTCCCCTCTGCAATCACCCACCTATGGCCCATCAGGTTGTCCTGGTGGGTCCCTGGAAGCACGACTGTCTCTTTTCCTCCCAGATTCTTGGGGTTCAAAGTCTTTTGGCTTCAGCACTTCTTTCTTTGAGAGACAAGGGAAGTTCGGATCTCCCTACTTCTCCATCATGTTGGCCCCTCCTCCCCAAACATTTAAGGAAAAAATAATTCTTCTGAAACTCTTCCAAATTTTTGAAGAAGAGGGAACATCTCCTAATTCATTTATGAGGCTAATATTACTCTACTATGAAAGCCAAATGAAGACACTACAGAAAAAAAAATTGCAAACCAACACGCAAAAAAATCTTCAATATACTTTGGTTTGAATTAGCAAACTGAATTTGGCAGAATATTAAAAGGTTTGTATACCATGACTGAATGGTATTTATTTCTGGAATTCAAGAATGGTTCAACTAAAAATAAATTAATAAATTAATATACCACATTAACAGAATGAAGGACAAAACATGATCATATCAATTGATGCAGAAAAAGCATCTGACCAAATTCAGAAGTGTTTTATGATAAAAAACACTCAACAAAGGATGGATAGAAGGGAAAACATCTTCAACATAATAATGGAAATATAGGAGAATCCTGAAGTACTATACTCAATGGTGAAATACTGAAAGATTTTTCTTGATGATCAAGAATAAAACCAAGATTCCTGGTTTAGCCACTTCTTTACTATATAGTATTGGGAGTTCTAGCCAGAACAGTTAGACAATGAAGGAATGACTAAAAATAAATGGCATCCACATTGGAAAGGAAGAAGTAATAATTATCTATTTGCAAATGACATGAGCTTAAATGTAGAAAACTCTAAAGATTCCACAAAACAATTGGTATAGCTAATAAATTAATTTGACATTTCAGAACACAAGTTAAACACACAATCAGTTATGTTTCTATGTGCTAACCATGAACAACACAGAAAGGAAAATTCTTAAAAAGCCATTTTACAATAGCATCAAAAAGAATAAAACACTTAGGAATAAACTTAGCCAAAGAAGTGAAACAGGTATACTGCAAACTAAAAAATGTTGCTGGAAGAAATTAAACACATAAGTAAATGGGAAGACATTTATGTTTATGGATTGGAAGACATAATATAGTTAGGATATCAGTATCACCCAAAGTGATCTGTAGATTCAATGTCATTCCTTTTAAAGTCCCATTGCAATATTTTTTGCAAAAATAGAAAAATATATAAAAAATTTGTATTCTACATAATTGCCAATAGAAAAGACAATCTTGAAAAAGAACAGAGTTGAAAGACTCACATGATCTGATTTTAAAACTTAGAATCTGCAATAATCAGATTATGTCACTGGCATATATATGGTAGACATATAGATAACAGAATAAAATAGAAATCCCAGAAATGAATTCTTACATATATGATCAAATAATCTACAACAGTGTGGCCAAGTTCATTCAACAGGGAAAGTTTAGTCTTTTAACAAATAGTGCTAAAAAAAACTTGGATATACATATGCAAAAGAATAAAGTTGGGTGCTCACCTCACACCATATGCAAAAAATTAAAGTGGGTCAAAGAGCTAAACATAAGAGCTAAAGCTATAGAACTGTTAAGAGAAAATGCAGGGTATAGGATTCATTCAATTTGGCAATTATTTCTTGGATATGATGTTAAAAGTGCAGGCAACAAAAGCAAAAAAAAAAACCTAGATAAAATGGACTTTATCAAAATGAACTTTTTTTTACATCAAAAGAATGAAAGGCAACCCACAAAATAAGAAATTATTTGCAAATACTATATCAGATAAGAGATTCCTATCAAGAATATGTAAACAACTCCTGAAACTCAATGCTAGAAACAACCCAATTTTAAAAAAAGGCAAAGGACATGAATGTACATTATCTGAAGAAGATATACCAATAGCAATGGAAACCAAAACCAAAATAAAATATCATTTCATATTAAAAGGATGACTATTATCAAAAGAGCCAAAAAAACAACCCATAAAAACAGCACTGTTGGCAAGGATATGCAATTACTGGTAGGATTTAAAGTGGTGTAGCTACTCTGGAAAACGGTCTGATGTTTCTTCAAATAACTTACATGATTCAGCAATCCCACTTCTAGGTATAAATCCCAAAGAACAGAAAGCAAATTCTCAGACAGATGTTTGTACACTGTGTTTACAGCAGCCTTTTTCACAATATGCAAAAGGTAAAAATGACCCAAATGTCTATTGAAGGATGAATGGATAAACAGAATATGGTGTGTGTGTGTGTGTGTGTGTGTGTGTGTGTGTGTATATATATATATATATATATATATATATATATATGCAATGGAATAATATTCAGCCTTTAAAAAGAATGGAATTCTGATACATGCTACAATATGGATGAACCTTCAAAACATTATGCTGAGTAAAACAGACCAGACGTGAAAGGACAAGTGTTGTATGGGTCTACGTATATGAAGTAAATAGAATAATCAAATTCATAGAGGAAACAGAATATTGATAACCAGGAGCTAGGGGCAGGTGGGGGATGGGGAGTTACATTTTAATGTGTATAGTTCCCGGTTTGAGATGATGAAAGCTATGGAGATCGGTAGTATTGATGGTTGCATGATGTAAATATGCTTAACGCCACTGAATTGTACACTAAAAATTTAAATTGGTGAATTTTCTGTATATTCACCACAGTTTTTCTTCTTTTATGAGAGATGTCAATATTTAGACATTTGGTTATTTGCAGTTATGATAAAGGAAGAAGGAAAATTGGTTAATACTTTTGGAGCTATCACTATTAGCCAGATAGTGTCTTTGTCCTTTATGTAGAATTTTTTTTTCATATAATTCTTATGATAATCTACACTACATATTTTGACTGCCATTTTTTTTTTTTTTTTGGAGGAGGATGTTGAAACAATTTACCCAGATTACATTACATGTAAGTAGTAGTTATAAGATTTAAAAGTGTGCTTCTCTGGACCCCAAATTCAAGTCTTTACAAGCATATTTTGAAAACTTAAGGGAATATATTTTCCTACATTCAAACAATAAGTTTTTTCCTTACTGAAATTCTGTTCATTTTTGCAGACAAGATGGATTATAGTCCTGATAAATTAGTGCTGTCATGACCACCTAAATTTTCACAAGAAAAGAGATCACAGTTTATGTTATGATCATTAGTTTTAATTCCTGATGTATATACCTGGCAATTACAGAAAATTTATCATTTGTTAAACTGATAAAATATATACATTTACATTTAATTATATTGAAAGATCATTGTTATATCAAATAAAGTAAAGTAGCTAAGTTACTATAATTTGGCACTTTGCTAGAAACATCCACAGTAACAGCAAACATACAAAGTTACAGAGGAAAGCATTTTTGATAAATGCGTTATTTTTGTAAATTCATGTTACATTTAATTTACCAATTGAATACTTAAAAATGATTAAGCAAAGTCTGACTTGTCACTATTAATTATTAAATATATCATAAAATTATGATCCATTAAGAAATATTTAGAGATGCCTGGGTGGCTCAGTCAGTTAAGCATCCGACTTCAGCTTAGGTTATGATCTCATGCTTTGTGAGTTTGAGCCCTGCATCAGGCTCTGTGCTGATAGGATTCTGTGTCTTCCTCTTTCTCTCTGCCTCTCCCCCACTCATGCTCACTCGTGCTGTCTCTGTCAAATATTAATAAACATTTAAAAAAAATTTTATAAACCTTAATGAACATGGATTTCTAAGTTGAGACGTTAAAGCATAACTCACATATATAAATATATGGTAACTGATATCTTTTCATTGTGAAGTTACTTTCTACATAAGTTATTTAGTCCAAATACCTTGTTTTCTTGGAAGACCATGTCAAACAGGATATCAGGGAAAAGAGGAACATTCTTAAAAGCTAACCTAGAAGATGTGATTTAAGAATTTTTTCTAGGAAATGTTATCTTTACTAGGACCTTTGAGTTTCAAGTGTGTATGATTCAATCATTTTCTCAAATTGGTAGGTGGATTAGATGGGTGTTTGTGTTACATTTTAACTTTTCAGCAACAGATTTAAGGATTATGGTTTTCTTTTGAAAATAAGTAGAAATGATATCTCTGTGAAGTTCCTAAATATTCCATAGTTTTAAGTTATGTACTATTTATTTTCAAATATACTTAAAAATAACTGAATATGTATTCTCATATAAAATCTGCTGGAAAATTTAGTGTTAAATTTAGGGTGAATATTAATCATATTTATCAAAATTATCATCAGCCAACTAACAGAGCAGAACTGGGTTTCACTTTCTTTTTAAATTCTGGTTAAGAATTGAGACAAATGCAGAGCATTTCAATTTTTCCTTGATGATGAGGAGCTGTGGCCATTCTTGTTTTGTTACCTCATCCTGCCAGGAACTAGATCTTTATCCAAATACTCTTACTGGTTAGGAGACATTGGTATTTCATTTTGCTTAAAATATTGAATTAATAGGAGGGACTAAAGGTATATTAAAAATAAATAGGCTAAAACAACAATCAAAACTTAATTTAGGGGGCCCTTGGGTGGCTCAGTCGGTTAAGCGCCAGACTTTGGCTCAGGTCATGATTTCACGGTTCCTGGGTTCCAGCCCTGTGTCGGGCTCTGTGCTGACAGCTCAGAGCCTGGAGCCTGCTTCTAGTTTTGTGTCTCCCTCTCTCTCTGCCCTTCCCCCCACCCTCTCTCCCTCTCAAAAATAAACATTAAAAAAGAAAACAATTTAGATATAAAACCTGTTTAATAGGCTGAATGATGAGAAATGTATTAGATAGCATACTATGTTCTTTCCTCCTTAACAGAGAGGTCCTCATAAAATACTGATATTATAAAAATGTTTAAAGTGCAGAAAATAAAATCACTTTATTATATAATGATTTTCTTTTTAGAGTGCAAGACTTCTTTTGGCATTTTAAATATTATCCATGTGTAGAATTGGATCATTATCTGGAATTTGAGAGTTAAAGGAAGAAAAAATGCAATAAATTTGACAGGAGTCAGGTGGATAAAATAGAAAAGAAACAAAGAAGGTGGTAAAATGTAAGGGCCACAGTGTGATCTGGGAAAGAGTGAAGGCAAAGTGGGAAATTGAGACAGGAAATTGAAAGTTGCTGTTCAACAGGTATTAAAGTTTCAATTATACAAAATGAATTAAGTTCTAGAGATGTGGTATACAACATTATGTCCATATTAACATACTGTATTGTGCATTTAAAAATTTAAGAGAGTAGGTTTTATGTCTTCTTATAGAAGTTGCCAGAGTCCAGCTCCAGCAGGTCCAGGGGTTCCCAAAGGATGGACGGCACCGGCGAAAATAAAACAAAAGTGAAATAAAAAACTAAAATAAAAAACAAAAATAAGAATGGACACAGACAACAGCAGTGCGTTGAACTGGCCTATTTATTGTAGCAAACGTGGCATTATATATGCTAGTGATTTCCTTGTGACATACGTCATCTATGTTTTTCTAACATTACCTAATTTTGAAAATGTTCCTATGTGTAATCAACCTTTAAGAAATAATGTGACAATTTTCCCCTAATTTTCCCGCATACCCTTTGATTATTGATTGATTTCTTACATTATTCCATTATGCATCTGAGTTTATCTATAATCTACAAAGCATTTGCTTTGCTCTTCTCATGAAAGGCCCTCCTTTTCTCAACACCTCAAGTGGAACAGTTACAGGGACATGACCTCCTAACCTCATGAAGCCAGAAGAACAATGTGTTTGCCTTGGTCCCAGGTGCCAGAAAGGGGTGGAAAAAGCCTTAGAAATCCATGCCTCATACATTCTCAGAGAGACAATGCACCTAGGAACGAATGAATCATTCTGTACCTTAACCGACTAGGTTCAGTCATCATCTGGAATGCCTCCTGGGGGCCAGGTGGGCCTAGGGGTTGAAGTCACCTGTGCCCAGAAATACACTCCTTAGTTGCCAGAGTGGGGCTTTCAAATCCATATGTCTCTCCTTCACAGGCCCTCTTTGCTGGCAAATGTATGAGGCTATCCTTCCTGTAAGTAGAGGAGTCTCCATAGGGGATGACAAGGGCTGAACGGAAGGCCGCACAGTTTCTTGCGGAACCTTATTTTCTTCCCTAATGGTTCTTTTCCCAGGGGGCCTGCCAAAGGCAATTCCCCAACAGACAATACCCCAGGTACTTCATTAAGGCCAAATTACCTAAAAGCGGGAGTACAAGAAGCTTCACTGTCAGTGGGCCGGCCTGCAGTGACCAATCCGTCCACAGCCCGGGCCCTGCCACTCAGGCTGGGATAGCTCGGCTTCCAGCAAGAAGTAGAAGTCGTAGTAGCAATAATTGTCGTAGTAGTAGTTTGTCACCGTTGAAGGCAATGAGAGATACAGATGGATAAGTAAGGTAGCTCATTAATGATTAACCAAGATCACCTGCATATAAAAACTAAATGAGGTGGGTGACACAATATGTAGGGTTAGAGGAAATAAAACTGGTCATATACTGATGGTGTTATTTAACTGCCAAATTTTAAACTACTAAATTAAAGTGTATGTTGTGATATTTGAGCAAATGTGATGAACAATTTATAGTGGCAGAAGTACCAAAGACATAACAGAATGAGATTACTCTGTTAAATAGCAAACTATTCCGTTCTTGCATGTATTTTAATCCTCTTTCTTGAGGCATCATAGTTTCCCTTTTCTGAATGCTATAGCTCTGGTTACCAGGGAGGGAAGTATCAGAGGAATGAAGTATGTTCTTCTTGTTCACAGTATGTTATTTTTCTGTTATTATGTAAATGTGTTAGCAGCCCAAGGTGTACCTATTATATGCTTATATTTGCAGAAATTCACATATAGGGGAAGACTGATTTAAAAATATATATATATTGTGAGCCCTAATCAAGTCATTGTACATGCTGTTAGCCTTGGGAATTAGAAGGCTAAGCAGAAGTATAATGATGAACTCTTGGTAGGTTTTTCCTTGGTTTTAAATATTCATAGAGTTATTTTTTAATCATTAATTTTGCAAAAAGGGAGTCGTGTTCTAGATGTAACAGGTTCAAGATTTGCTAACTCTTTATGATGATACCTCTTAATGGAGTTAAAAAATCAGGATATATGAATCTAGACTATACCTAGTGACATTGCATGTCTGTCATTCTTGGTCAGAGGCAAATAACAGGACACAGGGAAATTGCTGTAATCCTTCCTAAGTTTGTGATGTGGCACATTTACAGGTCTGCATGAACAGTTGGACGCTTTCTCAGTTCATCATTCATGAGTTGTTTCCCCAACCCTGTCAACAGTTATTCTTCTGAGGAGCAATCATCCGTATCTTGCATTCCTGTAGGACTACAAAGGCATCCCTCAATGAGCAGTTATATTGAGGTTGCTTACTTGAGCCTCAAAATGGCACTTGTGTTGTGATATAACCATCAGTTGCCAGATGGAAATAGGGTCCAGTAGTAATTGGGAAGCTCCAAGTGTTTGGCATAGTACTATTCTCTAGTTTAAGCACCTGCCTTAAGGCATTTCCCTGTATTTTTTGAATATTAATGGTTATCTTGGGGCATAAAAGATATACATCTTAATGAGCAAAACTAAAGACATTTTCTAATGTTCTTGAACTGACAAGTTAGAGACAGAGATGGGCTCTACACAGATGACAATTTTTTTTTTTTTAAATGGGAATATAATAGCCTCTGGAGATACTGATCAGGACAGATAGATGTTTCTTCTGGTCTACTTAGACACTAGAGATTTATGATACGAATCTATTAGAATATATTTCATCTGCTCCTTAAATCTGGAACAAAGACGTGCCCTTGATTCGAAGAGAAAAGTTTTAAAAAGGCACATCAAAGTGAAAGAGATGATTTGGACATTTTGCTGACCTGGAAAGTTTTTATTTGGAAAGGAGCGTTCTTCTAACTCAAGAGCCGAAACCAGTGAAGTTGACCAAGTGACATGGGATATTAACTTAAGGAATATAATTTGTAACTGAAATTTAATTGCAAAGCACTCTCTTTTAGTCTCTCTCTACATACTGTGCATTTCATTAATTTTAACTAAAATCTTTAATTCATATAAAATAAATGAACTATCACCTATTATTGAATGCACAGTATGTTACTTCCACAGCCATAGTTTTCTAGGTATATCTCAGTGATAGAGCTCTGTGATTTTTATTAAAACACACACACACACACACACACACACACACACACAAAACAAAAACAAAAGTAACTATAATTGATAAGTTTTTGTTTTGTTTTGCTTTTGGGAATCTTAGAACAAGCATGTATTACTTGAACAAAATATGTCACAAATTTAGAAGTTATGAAGCATAATAAAAATTTATCAATGAAGCTACAATTATTACTGCTACCTATTAGTCTTTCCCATTCACTTATATGTCTTGCATTGTAATGAAAATTACTTGAATTTTTATAGTTAGCGATTTTATTTGTGTGCTATATGTATGTAGTTACTATATGTATGCATTTTTGCATAATATATTATTTTACTTGAGCTTTTATTTTTATTTATTTTTAATTATTATTTTTTTTAATGTTTGTTTATTTTTGAGAGAGACAGAGACAGAATGCGAGTGGGTTAGGGACAGAGAGAAAGGGAGACACAGAATCTGAAGCAGGCTCCAGGCTCTGAGCTGTCAGTACAGAGCCTGATGCAGGTCTCTAACTCACAAGCTGTGAGATCATGACCTGAGCTGAAGTTGGACGCTCAACTGACTGAGCCACCCACGTGCACTTTAGTTTGAACTTTTAAAAGTGTTCTCATACTTTATGAAGTTTTGGATATTTTTATTGCACATTGTTTCTAAATTTCATATGATTGCTATTATTTTATTTGTTGCCATTTTATTATGTAATATGAATACATTCTGATTAATTGTATATCTTCCTGTATTATGGACAGTTCCCATTTTCTATTGATATAGATAATGCTGCTTGGAATATTCTAGGTTTTCTAGTGTGCATTTGCAGTAATTTGTCTAGAGGTACAGTTGCTGGCTTTTAGTATTTGAATGTATGACTTTACAACATAATGTCAAATTTGTTTCCAAAATAATTACATCAATTTATTCCACTAGCAGTATACATAGTTAACTATGTTCTATATTCCCAACATTTTTGGTATTGTCAGACATTGCCAGTTTTATTAATATAAGAGTTATCTATTACCGTTTTATTTTACAAATTTCTATTTAGTAATGAGTTGTGAGTATCTTTCATTTATTTTCCTTGTTTGGCCATTGTTTATAGGCATTATATGAAACATATGTTTTATACATTAAAATATATTCTGGATAATAATCATTTTTCAACTCTATGTGATGGAAATTTCTTCTCCTGATTTTTGTTTTCTCTTTTCACATTTTTAAATGCAGTTTTTGATGAAAAGTTCCAATTTTAATGTCCAGCTAGTCAACTTTATGTTTGAATAATGTTTCTGTGCCAAGGCCAGTAAGATGTTCTTTTGTCTTACAAAGTATTTTTTTAATTGTATATTCTTTTGAGAGAGAGAGCGAGACAGAGAGCAAGCAGGGAAGGGGCAGAGAGAGAGGGAGACACAGCAGGCTCCAGTCTCTGAACTCTCAGCACAGAGCCCAACGTGGGGCTTGAACTCACAGACTGCAAGATCATGACCTGAGCTGTAGTCAGCCTCCCAACCGACTGAGCCACCCGGGTGACCCTGTCTTATACAGTTTTTATAGTTTTTGTTTTATACTTAAGTCTTTATCTGAAGTTGATTATTGTGGATCTCATGAACTAGAGATCTAATTTCATTTTCTTTTTTCTATGTGAATAATGAATTGTCCCATCACCACCAATTAAATACTCTCTTCTTTTCACATTTATTAATGATGATATCATTTACAATGATACTTTTGTTACATATTACATGTTATTCAACTAATAGATTTTTCTTTGATCTTTTCTTTGTCTTTTCCTGTTTCAAGACTACATTAGCTTAAATATATTTGTTTCCTAATAAATCTTGATATTTAAAGAGGAAGATCCTCTAAGCTTGATCTTCTCCAGGAGCCAGGGCCTTACAATTCCCTATAAAATTTACAAAAATTGTGCTGGAAAACGTTATAACAATTTCATAGAATCTACACAACACTGTACCTCTTATCCATTTATTTATGCCTTTTTTTAATGCTTATTTATTTAAAATTTTTTTTTAAATATTTTGTTTATTTTTGAGACAGAGAGACAGAGCATGAGAAGGGAGGGGCAGAGAGAGAGGGAGACACAGAATCAGAAGAAGCAGGCTCCAGACTCTGAGCTGTGAGCACAGAGCCCGATGCAGGCCTTGAATTAACAAACCGCAAGATCATGACCTGAGCCGAAGTCGGACGCTTAACCGAATGGGCCACCCAAGTGCCCCTAATGCTTATTTATTTATTTATTTATTTTTGAGAGAGAGAATACAAGTGGGTGAAGGGCAGAGAGAGAGGGAGACAGAGAATCCCAAGCAGGTTCCATGCTGTCTGGACAGAGCCAGGCCCAGGGCTCGAACTCCCAAATGGTGAGATCATGACCTGAGCTGAAACCAAAAGTTGAACACTTAACTGACTGAGCCACCCAGGTGCCCCTGTAATGTGAAAAAGATTTTTATTTTGATATAGTCCCAATAGTTTATTTTTGCTTTTGTTTTCCTTGTCTTAGGAGACATACCTAGAAACATACTACTATGGCTGATGTCAGAGAAATTATTACCTGTGTTGTCTTCTAGGATTTTTATGGTTTCAGGTCTTACATTAAGGTTTTTAACACATTATGAGTTGTTTTTTTTTTGTTTGTTTGTTTGTTTGTTTTTTTCTGTATATGATGTTAAAAAGTGGTCTGGTTTCATTATTTTGCATGTGTTTGTTCAGTTTTCCCAGCACTGTTTATTGAAGAGACTGTCTTTTCCCCATTGTGTATTCTTGCCTCCTTTGTCATAGACTCTGTTTTGTTTTCCTTTGATCTTTGAGTCTATTTTTGTGCTAGTACTATGCCGTTTTGACTACTAAAGCTGTGTAGTAGATCTTGAAATCTGGGCTTGTGATAGCTCTAGCTTTGTTCCTTCTTTCTCAAATTTACTTTGGCTGCTTGGGGTCTTTTGTGGTTCCATACAAATTTTAGTATTCTAATTCTGTGAAAAATGCTATTAGTATTTTGATAGGGATTGTAATGAATCTGTAGATTGCTTTGGGTAATAGAGACATTTTGACAATATTCTTCCAATCTGTTAGCATGGAATATCTTTCCATTTGTGTCATACTCAATATCTTTCATGAGTGTATTTTACTTTCTAGAGTACAGGTATTTCCTCTCCTTTGTTAAGTTTATTTCTAGGTATTTTATTATTTTTGATGTACCTGTTAATAGGATTGTTTTCTTATTTTCTTTTTCTGGTACTTCATTACTAGTATGTAGAAATGATACTGATTTCTGGAGTATGAATTTTGTATCCCACAACTTCACTGAGTTTATTTATTATATCGAATATTTTTTTGTTAGAGTCCTTATGGTTTTCTACATAGAGTACCATGTCAACTGCAAATAATGAAAGTTTTTCTTCTTTCTTGTCTGATTGCTCTTGCTAGGACTTCCAGGACTATGGAATAAAAGTGGTAAGAGTGGACATCTTTGTTTTCTTCCTGATAATAGAGGAAAAGCTGTCAGTTTTTCACCATTGAGGATATTGTTAACTCTGGGATTTTTCATATATGGCCTTTATTATGTTGAGGTATGTTTCCTCTAAACCTACTTAGGTGAGAGTTTTTATCATGAACGGGTACTGGACTTGTCAAGTGGTTTTTCTGCATTTATTCAGGTGATCATATGACTTTTGTCTGTTTTTTTGATGTGATGTATCATGTTGATTGATTTGTGAATATTGAACCATCCTTCTATCCCTGGAATAAATCCTACTTGATTATGGTAAATGATACTTTTAATATATTGTTGAATGTGATTTTCTAATTTTTGTTGAGGATTTTTGCATCTATGCTTATCAGTGATATTGGCCTATAGTTCTCCTTTTATGGTTTCTTTGTCTGGTTTTGGTATTAGCGTGATGTTGGCCTTGTAGAATGTATTTGGAAGCTTTCTTTCCTCATATATTTTTTGGAATAGTTTGAGAGGGATAGGTATTGTTAAATGTTTGGTAGAATTCACCTATGAATCCATCTGGTCCTGGGTTTTCATTTTTTGATTTTTTTTTTTAATTACTAGTTTAATTGCATTACTAGTAATTGGTGTGTTCAGATTTTCTATTTCTTCCTGATTCAGTTTTGGAAGATTGCTGGTAGGAATTTTTTTTTCATTTTTTCTAGGTTGTCCAGGTTGTTGACATATAGTTTTAGAGTTACCACTTTTGTTTATATTTTCAAGGAATCAGCTCTTGGTTTCATTTTTTTCCCATTTTTTTTAATCCCTATATCATTTATTTTTGCTCAAACTTTATTATTTCCTCCTCACCTTGGGCTTTGTTTTTCTTCCTTTTTCTAGGTGTAAGGGTTCATTGTTTATTTGAGCTTTTTCTTGTTTCTTGCAGTAGGCCTGTGTTGCTATATATTTTCCTCTTAGAACTGCTTTTGCTGCATCCCAAAGATTTTAGACTGTTTTGTTTTCATTTTGTTTGTCTTCATGTACATTTTTATTTCTTGGATGTGTTTGTTGATCAGTTTGTTTAGCATTATGTTTTCTAGTCTCCATGTGTTTGTGTTTTGTGTTTTTTTTTTTCTCAGTTTATTTCTTGAATTTCATTTTTAAACTGTTGTGGTCAAGAAAGATGCATGGAATGATTTCAGTCTCCTTAAGTTTATTGAGGCTTGTTTTGTGGCCTAACAGGTGATCTATTCCAGAGAATGTTCCACATGCACTTGAAAAGAATGTGTATCCTGTTGTTTTTGGATGGAATATTCTGTATATATCTGTTAGGCCCATTTGATCTAATGTGTCATTCAAAGACACTGTTTCCAAATTGATTTTGTTTCCTTATTGATGATCTATGCATTGAGGTAAATGAGGTATTAAATTCCCCATGCTATTATTATGTTCTCATCACTTTGTCTCTTTACATTTGTTAATACTGGCTTTGTGTATTTAGGGGCCCCAATATTGGGAGCATAAGTATTTACAATTGTTATATTTTCTTATAAGATTGATCACTTTATCATTATGTATTCTTTTTCTCTTCAGTGGTCTTTGCTTTAAAGTCTATTTTGTCTGTTTTGACTATTGCTACCCCAGCTTTTTTATTTTTTATTTTTTTGCTTCCATTTACATGGTAAATAGTTTTGCATTCCTTCATTTTCAGTCTGTTTGGGTCTTTAGGTCTGAGGTGAGTCTCTCATAGGCAGCATATAAATGAGTCTTGTTTTTTTATTCATTCTGCAACCCTATATCTTTTGATTGGAACATTTAGGCCATTTGCATTTAAAGTAATTATTGATAGGTATGTACTTATTGCCATTTTGTTAATAGTTTTCTGGTTGTTTTTGTATTTTTTCCTCTTTTTCTCTTTCTTTGTGATTGATGAGTTTCTGTAGTGTTGTGTTTGGCTTTATTTTTATTTATTTTTTCTCTGTGTATATCTATTATAGGTGTTGGGTTTGTGGTTACCACAAGGTTCACATAGAACACCCTAAGTATACAATAGCCTGTATTAAGATGATTATTTAAGCTCAAACACATTCTAAAAACAAACAAAAAACTTTTGTTTTTACTCCCTCTCCACATTTTATGTATATTCGGTCATATGTTACATGTTTTTATTCATAATTTCCTTACATCTAATTAGGACCATTTCTTTTCCGCTTAAAAAAGTCTCTTTAACATCTCTTTTAAGGTGGTTTAGTGATGATAAACACCTTTAACATTTGCTTATTTGGGAAAATCTCTTTCCTTTTCTCTATCTTTAATCTTTGATATTTTAATTATTAAGTGCCGAGTGTGGACTTCCTTGGGTTCATCTCCCTTGGAACTCCTTATTTCTTGAAACTGGATATCTGTTTCTTTCCCTAGCTTTGAGAAGTTTTCAGTTATTATATCCTCAAAAAGTTATCTGCCCCTTCTCTTACTCTTTTTATTCTGTGGCCCACATAATATAAATGATGTTGTCCAAGAGAACCCTTAACCTATCTTCATTTTTAAAACTTCTTTTCTCCTTTTGCTGTTCAGTGTGGATGCTTTCCATTACCTTGTCTTCCAGATCACTGACATGTTCTATTGCATCTTTAATTTACTGTTGATTTCCTTCAGTGTAATTTTTTAGTTACTGTGTTTTCCAACTCTGATTAGTATTTTTTTTCTTTCTCTTTATTGAAAGTGTCACTGAGTTCTCATCTCTCCATCTAGATGAGAAATTTTATGATCATTACTTTAAGTTCTTTATAAGGTATATAGCTTATCTCTTTTTCATTTAGTTCTTTCTCTCAGGTTTTATATTGTTCTTTCCTTTGGAGCATATTCTTTTCTGTCTTCCGATTTTGCTTGACTTTCTGTGTTTTTATGGATTAGGTAAAACAGCCACTGCTCCCAAATTTAAAGGGATGGTCTTGTGCATGGTCATCCCCTACGTTGACTATGTGTGCATGGTGACTTTCACTGGCTGGCTGGAGCTATGCCTGGTGTAGACTGGGGGTGCTGGGGCTCTCCACACAATTGGCACCCTGCAGGACAGCTAACATTGAAGGTCAGCACAGGTTGGTGTGGTCCCTGAGCTTTTCATATAGCAGTTGCCTTGGCAGGACAGCCAAAGCTGAAGTGGGTGCAAGCTGGGGTGTCCTGCAGTTCTACACACAGAGGGCATCTTGGCAGGATAGCTGAGGATGGAGTACATGTTATTCAGGGTGTCCTGGGGCTTCCAGCGCAGAGGGTGCCCTGACAGGGGAGCTAGAACTGAGGTGGGGTACAGGCTAGAGGTCTCAGGGCTTTCTGCACAGTGGACTTTTCTGAAGTGGATGCAAGCTGGGGGATCCCTGGGTCTTCCAGCACTGGCAAAATTGCTAAAGCTGAAGCTGATGAAGGTCAGGATGTCCCTAGGAGGGCAGCTAGAGATGAGGTGGTTTGTGTGACATGGGAGGTCCCTGGGATCTGTGTGTAGAGAGTACTTTGGCAGGATAGCTGAAGTTGGAGTGCACGCCTGGATGTCCTAGGGTTCTATGCACAGAGGGCACCTTGGCAGAATAGCTGAAGCTGAGGTGAGTATAAACCTGGGTGTCCCAGGACTCTCTATACAGAAGATGCCCCTGGAGGAGTAGCTGGATCCAAGGGAGAGTAAAGTTTTGGGGCATTGCATGTAACAGGGTGCCGTGGCAGAATGGCTGGGTTTGAAGCAGACAACAGCCAGGAGGTTCCAGAGTGCTATGTGCTGGGGGTGCCCTAGTGAGTTACCTGAAGTTGTATGGACCCAGAGTGTTCTAGGGTGTTTCATGCCTGTGTCACCTTGGCACAAATGCTGGAACTGTAGTGAGCATTAATCAGGGTTGTCTTGGTATGAATTGCTCTGTGGCCACTTTGGTGGGCCCAGGGTTCACTGAGGTGGCAGGCCAGTTAGGGCACCCAGATCATGCACTGCTCTGTGCTTTCAAGGTGGAGGGGAACATAAACTGTTGCTCAACAGTGCCTCTGACCCAGAGAGCATTCTAGCAGCTCCTCCGTGGTCTGGTGGAGTTCTAAGGCTGGCTTTTTTATGAATTAGTTGCTCTTTTTTAACTAACCTTTTTTTTTTTTTTTTTTTTTTTTTTGGTTGTTGTTGTTGTTGCTGTCTTCTCAGATTTTGAGAGTGGAATGTTGAGAGTTATCCCATTATAATAGTGGTTGTCAATATTTCCCTGCTGTTCTATCAACTATTTTTTTAAGTTTTTTTTTAAATTCCAATCAATATGTAGTATTACATTAATTTCAGGTGTACAGTAATTCAGCTTTTCCATACATCCCCCTTGTGCTCATCACAAATGTACTTCCTAATCACTGTCACTATTTAACCCATCCCACTACCCACTTCCCCTCTGGTATCCTTCAGTTTGTTCTCTATAATTATGATTCTATTTCTTGATTTGTGTTTCTCTCTGTCTCTCTTAATTTTTTCACCTTAGTTTGTTTTTATTTCTTAAATTCCACATATGAATGAAACCTTATGGTATTTGTCTTTCTCTAACTGACTTATTTCACTTAGCATTATACTCTCTACCTCCATCCATGACCTTGCAAATGGCAAAATATCATTCTTTGTTATGGCTGAATGATATTCTGTGTGTGTGTGTGTGTGTGTGTGTGTGTGTGTGTGTGTGTGTATACCACATCTTCTTTACCCATTAATCAGTTGATAGATTTTGAGGAACCTCCATATGGTTTTCCACAGTGATTGCACCATTTTGCATTTCCACCAACAGAGATGAGTGTTCCTTTTTCTCCACACCCTTGCCTTTTGTTTCTTATGGTTTTGATTTTAGCCATTCTGAGAGATGTGATTTGTATTTCCCTGATGATGAAAGATGTTGAGCATATTTTCATGTGTCTGTTGACCATCTGTCTGTCTTCTTTGGAAAAATGTCCATTTCTTCTGCCCACTTTTAAATTGTATTATTTTGGGGTTTTTTTGGTGTTAAGTTCTTTATGTATTTGATCTCAATCCTTTATCAGATATGTCATTTGCAAATAACTTCTCCCATTCCATAGGTTGCCTTTTAGTTTGGTTGATTGTTTCCTTTGCTCTGCAGAAGGTTTTTATTTTGATGTAGTCCCAGTAATTTGTTTGCTTTTGTTTCCCGTGCTTCAGGAGATATATCTAGAAAGACATTGCTATGGCTGATGCCAAAGAAGTTACTGCCTATGTTAACTTCTTAGGATTTTTATGATTTGATGTCTCACATTTAGGTCTTTAATCCATTTTGAATTTATTTTGGGGTATGGTGTAAGAAAGTGGTCCAGTTAATTCTTCTGAATGTAGCTGTTCAGTTTTCCCAGCACTATTTGTTGAAGAGAATGTATTTTTCCCACTGTATATTCTTTCTAGCTTTGTTGAAGATGAATTCACCATGTGGTTTTGGGTTTACTTCTGGATTTTCTATTCTGATCCATTGATCTATCTGTCTATTTTTGTGTCTGTACCATAGTGTTGATTACCACAGCTTTGCAATATAACTTGAAGTCTGGAATTGTGAGGCCTCCACCTTTTGCTTTTCTTTTCAGGGTTGCTTTGGCTCTTGAGGGTCTTCTGTGGTTCCATACAAATTTTAGGATTATTTGTTCTAGTTCTGTGAAAAAATCCGTATTTTGATAGGGATTGCATTAAGTCTGTAGATTGCTTTGGGTAGACATTTGAACGATATTTATTTTCTAATCCATGAGCAGGGAATGTCCTTCCATTTCTTTATGTGGTCTTCAATTTATTTTGTCAGTGTTGTACAGTTTTCCAGGTACAGGTCTCTCACCTCTTTGGCAGGTTTATTCCTAGGTATATTATTATTTTGGGACTTATATCAGCTTTGCCTTTTGAATTTTGAGGCTATTGAAGCAGAAGCTGATGGTTGCCTCCCAAAATATGTTCTCTACTACTGCCATGGTAGTGACACCTACACATATTGCCATTTCCAGCCTCCTTTGCATCTCCACATGATGTTATCACTAGATATGCTTCGTGACTAATGGTGTATAAGCAGTGTAACCTATTTTTGAAAATCTTTAGGTGAAAGTTGGTAGAGACTTGTGCCCTCTTATTTGTCCCTTCTCTAACTTGACATGGGACACAAATGTCACCTTCTTGAATGATGAGGATGAAGATTATACCTGAGTGTGACTGAGGGAAGAGGTAGAAGAAACCTAGTCCTTGAAGAAGTTGACGTGCAAAAATTTCATACCAGTGCTAGATAGTTGACTACTGAACTTTAAATTCATTAGAAGAAAATAAATTACTTCAGGCATTGCGATATTAAATTTAAGGATACCTGTGACTCAGTCTTACCTTAAAACTAATTAGGTGTAAACAAATACACAATTGCTATATCATCCTGGTTAATGGTTAATTGAACATTTGTCATTCTGTAGTGACTTTCACTATATATATCTATATAAGGATATATATATATAAGGATATATATATATATA